>NW_027206204.1:0-35000 GCF_024711535.1 Dipodomys merriami | reverse complement strand
TTAGGGTTAGGGTGAGCATTAGGTTTAGGGTTCGCATTAGGGAGAGTGTTACGGTTAGGGTTAGGGTGAGGGTGAGGGTAAGGATGAGCGTTAGGGTTAGGTTTAGGGTGAGTTTTAGGGTAAGGGTTAGGTTTAGGATTAAGGTGAGTGTGAATGTGAGGGTTAGGGTTAGGGTGAGGGTGAGGGTAGGGTTTAGTGTTAGAATTAGTGTGAGGGTTAGGATAATGATTATGGTTAGCCTTAGGGTTAGTGTGAGGATTAGGGTTATGGTTAGGATGAGTGTTAGGTTTAGGGTGAGGCTGAGGGTTAGCTTTAGGGTGAGGATAAGGGTTAGGGTGAGGGTTAGGGTGAGGGTGAAGGTTAGGGTTAGCATTAGGTTTAGGGTGAGAGTGAGGGTTTAGGGTTATTGTTAAGGTTAGGTTAGGTTTAGGATTAGGGTTAGGGTTCGGGTTCGGGTTAGGGTTATAATTAGGATGAGGGTTAGGTTTAGGGTGAGGGTTAAGGTGAGGATGTGGGTTATGGTGAGAGTGAGGGTTTCGGTTTAGTTTGAGGGTTAGGGTTAGGATTAGGTTTAGGATGAGGGCTAGGGTGAGAGTGAGGGTTAGGGTTAGGCTTAGGGTGAGTGTGAGGGTTCGGGTGAGGGGTAGGTTTAGGGTTAGAGTTAGGGTGAGGGTAAAGATTAGGATGAGGCTTAGGGTGAGGGTGAGGTTTAGGGAGAGGTTTAGGGTTAGGTTGAGGGTTAGGATTAGAATTAGGGTGAGGGTATGTGTTAGGGTGAGGGTTAGGGTGAGGGTTAGTGTTAGGATTAGGGTTAGGGATAGGGTTAGGGTTAGGGTTAGGGTTAGGCTGAGGGTGAAGGTGAAGGTGAGGGTTAGGGTTAGGGTGATCTTTAGGGTTAGGTTGAGGTTTAGGTTTATGTTTTGTATGAGGATTAGGTTGAGGGTGGGTTTAGGATTAGGGTTAGGGTGAAGGTTAGGGTTAGGGTTAGGTTTAGTGTGAGGGGTAGGGTTAGAGTGAGGGTAAGGGTTAGGGTTAGGGTTAGGATTAGGGTTAGTATGAGGTTTCGGGTTAGGGTTTAGGTTTTGGTTTATTGTTCGGGTTAGGGTTAGGGTTAGGGTTAGGGTGAGGGTGAGGATGAGTGTTAGGATTCAGGTTAGGAAAATGGTTGTTGTTAGGGTTACGGTTAGCGTTAGGGTGAGGGTGAGGGTTAGGTTTAGGGTTAGGGTTAGGGTTATTATTAGGGTTAGTGTTAGGGTGAGGGTGAGGGTTAGGTTTTGTGTGAGGTTTAGCTTTAGGGTTAGGTTTCAGTTGAGGGAAAGCATTAGGGTAAGGGTTAGGGTAAGGTTGAGCTTTAGGGTTTGCATTAGGGTTAGGGTTAGGGTTAGGGTTAGGGTGAGGGTTAGTGTTAAGTTTAGGGTGAGGGTTGGGGTTAGGGTGAGGATTAGTGTTAGGGTTAGGGTTAGGGTGAGGGTGAGGATGAGGGTTAGGATTACTGTTAGGAATAGGGTTATTGTTAGGGTTAGGGTTAGGATAAGAGAGATGCTGAAGATGAGGTTTGGGTTTAGGATTAGGGTTAGGGTTCGGGTGAGGTTGAGAGTTAAGTTTACGGTTAGGTTGAAGTTTAGGGTTACTGTGAGGGTTGGGTGAGCCTGAGGGTAAGTGTTAGTTTGAGGGTTAGGGTGAGGGTGAGACTTAGGGTTAGGGTTAGTGTTAGGGTGAGGGTTAGTGTGAGGGTAAGGGTTAGGGTTAGGTTCAGTGTTAGTGTGAGGATTAGGGTTAGGTTTAGGGTATGGGTTAGGGTTAGGGTTAGGTTTAGTGTGAGGTGTATGGTGACGGTGAGTGTAATTGTTAGGGTGAGTGTTACGGTGAGGCTGAGGTTTAGGGATATTGTTAGTGTTAGGGTTAGGGTTAGGGTTAGGTTTAACGTTATGGTGGGGGTTAGGGTGAGGGTTGGGCTTAGGGTTAGGGTTAGGGTTAGGATGAGGGTTAGGGTTAGCGTGAGGGTTAAGGTGAGGGTGAGGGTTAGGGTGAGGGTGAGGGTTAGGGTGAGGGTGAGGGTTAGGGTTAGCATTAGGGTTAGGATGAGGGATAGGGTGAGAGTGAGGGTTAGTGTTATGTTTAGGGTTAGGTTGAGGGTTAGGGTTAGGGTGAGGGTGAGGGTGAGGGGTAGGTTTTGGGTTAGGGTTAGGGTGAGGGTAAAGGTTAGGGTGAGGTGTAGGGTGAGGGTGAGGTTTAGGGAGAGGGTTAGGGTTCTGGTGAGGGTTAGAAAGAGGGTTAGGGTTAGGACTAGGTTGAGGGTATGTGTTAGGGTGAGGGTTAGGTTGAGGGTTAGAGTTAGCATGAGGGTTAGGGATAGGGTTAGGTTTAGGTTTAGGGTGACGGTCAGGGTGATTGTGAGGTTTAGTGTTAGGTTGAGGATGAGGGTGATGTTCAGGGTTAGGATTAGGGTTAGGGTTAGTGTTAGGCTGAGGGTGAGGGTGAGGGTTAGGGTTAGGGTGAGAGTGATGGTTAGGGTTAGGTTTAGGGTGAGGGTTAGGGTTAGTGTTAGTGTGAGGATTAGGGTTAGAGTTAGGGTGAGGGTTATGTGGAGGTTTAGGGTGAGGGTGAGGGTTTGGGAGAGGGTTACAGTTAGGGTGAGGTTTAGGTATAGGTTTAGAGTTAGGCTGAGGATGAGGGAGAGGGTTAGTCTTAGGGTTAGTGTGAGGGTGAGGGTTAGTAATATGTTGAGGTTTAGGTTGGGCTGATGGTGTGGATGACGGTGAGGGTGAGGTTGAGGTTTAGAATTAGGGTGATGTTTAGGGTTAGGGTTAGGCTGAGGGTGAGGGTTAGGTTTAGGTTTAGGGTTAGGCTGAGTGTTAGGTTTAGGGTTAGGGTGAGGTTTAGGGTTATTGTGAGGGTTAGGGTTAGGGTGAGTGTAAGGGTTAGGGTGAGGGTAAGGGTGAGTGTGAGGGTTAGGATGAGGGTGAAGGTTTGGGTTAGCATTAGGTTTAGGGTAAGGGTGAGAGTTAGTGTTTGGGGTAGGGTTAGTGTGAGGGCTAGGCTGAGGGTGAGGGTTTGCATTAGGTTTTGGGATAGGGTGAGGATTAGGGTTACGCTTAGGATTAGGGTGAGCATTAGGCAGAGGGGTAGGGTTAGGGTGAGGATTAAGTTTAGTGTGATTGTTAGGTTTAGGGTGAGGGTAAGGGTTAGAGTATGGGATAGGGTGAGGGTGACGGTTAGGGTTAGCCTTAGGTTTCGATTTAGGGTTAGGGCGAGTTTTAGTGTTAGGTTTAGGATTAGGGTGAGTGTGAGAGTTAGGTTTAGGGTGATGGTGAGTGTAGTGTTTAGGGTTAGAATTAGTGTCAGTTTTAGGATGAAGGTTATGGTTAGGGTTAGGGTTAGTGTGAGGATTAGGTTTAGGGTTATGGTTATGGTTAGGTTTAGGGTGAGGGTTAGGGTTAAGGTGAGGGTTAGGGTTAGGGTGAGGGTTAGGGTTAGGGTTAGCATTAGGATGAGGGTTAGGCTTAGGTTTAGGGTGAGGGTTGGGGTGAGTGTGAGGGTTAGGGTTTGGCTGAGGGTTAGGTGACGGTGATTGTTAGGGTGAGGGTGAGGGTTAGTGTTAGGGTTAGCATTACGTTGAGGGTTAGGGTTAGGGTTATGTTGAGGGTGAAGGTTAGGGTGAGGGTTAAGGTTAGTGTTAACATTAGGGTTAGCATGAGGGTGAGGGAGAGGGTTAGGGTTAGCATTAGGGTGAGGGTTAGTGTTAGGGTTATGTGGAGGGTGAGGGTGAGGGTTAAGGTTAAGGTTAGGGTGAGGCTTAGGATTAGGGTGAGGGTTAGGGTTAGGGTTAGGCTTAGGGTGAGGATTAGGATAAGGGTTAGGGTTAGGGTGAAGTTTAGGGTGAGGGTTATGGTTAGGGTGAGTTTTAGGTTGAGGGTGAGTGTTAGGTTTATGGTGATGGTAAGGATTAGGGTGAGGGTTAGGGTGAGGGTGAAGGTCAGGTTTAGCATTGGGTTTAGGGTGAGGGTGAGGGTTATGGTTAGGGTTAGGCTTAGGTTTAGGGCTAGGCTGAGGATGAAGGTTAGGCTTAGGTTTAGGGAAAGGGTGAGGATTAGGGTTAGGGTTATGGTTAGAGTGAGCATTAGGCAGAGGGTTAGTCTTAGGGTTAGGTTGAGGGTTAGGTTTCGTGTGATTCTTAGGGTTAGGGTTAAGGTGAGGGATCGGGGGAGGTTGAGTTTTAGGGTTAGGGTTAGGTTTAGGATTAGGGTGAGGGTGAGGATGTGGGTTCGGGTTAGGGTGAGGATGAGGGTAGGGTTTAGGGTTAGAATTAGGGTGAAGTTTAGGATGAAAGTTATGGTTAGGATTAGGGTTAGTGTGAGGATAAGTGTTATGGTTAAGGTTAGGGTTAGGTTGAGGGTGAGGGTTAGGGTTAGGTTTAGGTTTAGGATTATTGTTAGGGTTAGGGTTAAGGTTAGGGTGAGAGTGAAGTTTAGGGTTAGGGTTAACATTAGGGTTAGCCTAAGGGTGAAGGAGAGGATTAGGTTTAGGATTAGCGTTAGGTTTATGGTTAGGCTTAGAGTGTGAGAGATGGTGAGGGTGATATTAGGGGTGAGGGTGAGGGTTAGAGTGAGTGTCAGGGTTAGGGTGAGTGTAAGGGTTAGGGTGTTGGTGAGTGTTACTGTTAGGATTAGAATTAGGGTAAGGGTTAGGGTTAGGGTTAGGGTGAGGTTGAGGGTTAGGGTGAGGGTTAGGGTTAGGGTTAGGTTTAGGCTTAAGATTAGTGTGAGGATTAGGGTTAGGTTAAGAGTGAGGGTGAGGGTAAGGTTTAGGGTTATAGTTAGGGTAAGGTTTAGTGTTAGGTTTAGGATGAGTGTTAGGGTGAGTGCTAGTTTTAGTGTGAGTGTTAGGGTGAGTGTTAGGGTGAGGGTTAGGTTTAGTGTTAGGGTTAGGGTGAGGGTGAGGGTTAGCTTTATGGTGAGGGAGAGGGTTAGTTATAGGGTTAGGGTTAGGGTGAGGGTTTGGGTTAGGATTAAGTTGAGGTTGAGGGTTCGGTTGAGGGTTAGGGTAAGGGTTAGGGTTAGGTATAGGTTTAGAGTTAGGTTGAGTGTGAGGGTGAGGTTTAGGGTTAGGGTTAGGGTGAAGGTGAGGGTGAGGGTTAGGATTAGGTTTAGGTTTAGCATTAGGCTGAGGGTGATGATGACAATAAGGCTGAGGGTGAGGGTTAGAATTAGGGTGATGTTTAGGGTTAGGGTTAGGGTGAGGGTGAGGGTTAGGGTTAGGGTTAGGGTGAGGGTGAGGGTTAGGGTTAGGTTTACCATTAGGATGAGGGTTAGGCTGAGGGTTCGGCTTAGGGTGAGGGTGAGGGTTAGGGTTAGTGTGAGGGTTAGGATTAGGGTGAGGGTAAGGGTTAAGGTGAGGTTAAGGATGAGGGTGTGGTGTAGGTTTAAGTTTAGGGTTAGCATGAGTTTTCGTGTGAGCATTAGGATTACGGTTAGTGTTAGTGTTAGGTTTACGGTTAGGTTGAGAGTTAGGGTTTGGGTTAGGATTAGGGTTAGGGTGAGGTTTAGGGTGAGGGTTAGGGTTAGCGTGAGTTGTAGGGTGAGGGTGAGGGTTTGGTTTAGTGTGAGGGTAAGGGTTAGGGTGAGGGTTAGGGTGAGGGAGAAGTTTGGGTTTAGCATTAGGTTTAGGGTGAGGGTGAGGGTTAGTGTTAGGGTTAGGGTTAGGGTGAGGGCTAGGCTGAGAGTGAGGGTTAGGGTTAAGTTTAGGGATAAGGTTAGGATTAGGCTTAGGGTTAGGGTTAGGTTTAGGTTTACGGTTAGGGTGAGCATTAGGCCGAGGGGTAGGGTTAGGGTGAGGGTGATGTTTAGTTTTAGTGATATTGTTAGGTTTAGGGTTAGGGTGAGGGTAAGGGTTAGGGTGAGGGATAGGGTGAGTGTGAGGTTTAGGCTTAGCATTAGGGTTAGGGTTGGGGTTAGGGTGAGGGTTAGGTTTAGGTTTAGGATTAGGGTGAGGGTGAGAGTTAGGGTTAGGGTTAGGTTGAGGATTAGGTTTAGGGTTAGGATTAGGGTTAGGGTTAGGTTGAGAGTGAGGGTTAGAGTTAGGGTGAGCATTAGTTTTAGGGTTAGCATTAGGGTGAGGGTTAGGGTTAGGATTACGGTGAGGGTTAGGGTAAGTGTGAACGTTAGGATTAGCATTAGGGTTAGGGTTAGGTTTAGTGTGAGTGTTAGGTTTAGTGTTAGGGTTAGGGTGAGTTTGAGGGTGAGGGTTAGCGTTAAGTTTAGTGTGAAGTTTAGGGTGAGGTTTGGGGTTAGGGTGTGTTTTAGGGTGAGGGTGAGGGTTAGGTTTATGGTGTGGGTAAGTGTTAGGGTGAGGGTTAGGGTGAGGGTGATGGTTCGGGTTAGCATTAGGGTTAGAGTTAGGTTTAGTGTGATTGTAAGGGTTAGGGTTAGGGTGAGAGATAGGGTAAGGGTGTGGTTTAGGTTTAGGGTTAGGTTTAGGATTAGCGTGAGTGTGATGCTGAGGGTCAGTGTTAGTGTGAGGGTGAGGGTAGGGTTTAGGCTTAGAATTATGGTTAGGGTTAGTATGAAGGTTAGGGTTAGGGTTAGGGTTAGTGTGAGGTATAGGGTTATGGTTAAGGTTAGGGTTAGGGTTACGGTGAGGGTGAGGGTTAGTTTTAATGTGAGGGTAAGGGTTAGGGTGAGGGTCAGGGTGAGGGTGAAGGTTAGGGTTAGCATTTTGTTTAGGGTAAGGGTGAGGGTTAGTGTTAGGGTTAGGGTTAAGGTGAGGGCTAGCCTGAGGGTAACGGTTAGGTTTAGGGATAGGGTAGGATTAGGTTTAGGGTGAGCATTAGGCAAGGGGTAGGTTTAGGGTTAGAGTGAGGGTTAGGTTTAGTGTGATTGTTAGGTTTAGGTTTAGGGTGAGGGTAAGGGTTAGGGTGAGGGATAGGGTGAGGGTGAGGGTTAGGGTTAGCATTAGATTTAGGGTGAGGATTAGGTTTAGATTTAGGATTAGGGTGAGAGTGATGGTTAGGGTTAGGGTTAGGGTGAGGGTTAGGGTTTAGGTGATATTTAGGGTGAGGGTGAGGTTTAGGATGAGAGTGCGGGTTAGGGTGAGTGTGAGGGTTATTGTGTGAGTGAGGGTTAGGTTGACGGTGAGGGTTAGGGTTAGTGTTAGGTTTAGGGTTAGGGTTATGGTAAGGGTTAGGGTGAGGGTTAGGGTTAGGGTTAGGTTTAGTGTTAGGGTTATGGTAATGGTTAGGGTGAGGGTTAGGGTTAGGGTTAGGGTTAGGGTGACTTTTAGGGTGAGGGTTAGGTTTAGGGTGAGGGTTACGTTGAGTGTGAGGGATAGGTTGAGGATTAGGGTTAGGGTTAGGGATAGGGTGAGCCTTAGGCAAGGGGTATGGTTAGGGTTGGGTGAGGGTTAGGTTTAGTGTGATTGGTACGTTTAGGGTTAGGGTGAGGGTAATTGTTAGTGTGAGGGATAGTGTGCGTTTTAGGGTTAGGTTTTGGGTGAAGGTTAGGGTGATGGTGAGGGTTAGGGTTAGTGTTAGGTTTAGGGTTAGGGTTAGGTTAAGGGTTAGGGTTAGGGTGAGGTTTAGAGTGAGGGTTAGGGTTAGGGTGAGTATTAGGTTGAGGGTGAGTATTAGGTTGAGGGTGAGGTTTAGATTTATGTTGAGCATAAGTTTTAGCGTGAGGGTTAGGGTGAAGGTGAAGATTAGGGATAGCATTAGTGTTAATGTAAGGATGAAGCTTAAGGTGAGGGTTAGGTTTAATGTTAGGGTGAGGGTAAGGGTTAGGGCGAGGTTTAGGAAGAGTTTTAGGGTTAATGTGAAGTTTAGGATGAGGGTTAGAGTTAAGGTTAGGATGAGGGTATGTGTTTTGGTGACGGTTAGGATGAGGGTTAAGTTTAGGGTGAGTGTTAGGGATAGGGTTAGGGTTAGGGTTAGGGTGAGGTTGGGGGTGAGGGTTAAGGGTAGGGTTAGGGTGAGGGTGAATTTGAGTTTAGGGGTTAGGATTAGGTTTAAGGTAACAGTTAGGCTGAGGGTGAGGGTGAGGGTGAGGGTTAGTGTTAGGGTGATGTTTAGGGTTAGGGTGAGTTTTAGGTTTATGTTTAGGATGAGGATTTCCCTGAGGGGTGGGTTAAGTTTTAGGGTTAATGTGAAGATTAGGGTTAGGGTTAGGGTTATTGTTAGGGTTAGGGTTAGGGTTAGGTTTAGGGTAAGGGTGAGGGTGAGGATGCGGGTTAGAATTAGGGTTAGGGATAGCGTTATTGTTAGGTTTAGGTTTAGGATTAGGGTGAGTGTGAGGGTTAGGTTTAGGTTTAGGGTTAGGGATATTGTTAGCGTTATGGTTAGGGTTATGGTGAGGGTTAGGTTTAGTGTGAGGGTTAGGTTTAGGGTTAGGTTTAGGGTGCGGGTAAGGGTTAGTGTGAGGGTTAGGGTAAGGGTGAGCGTTAGGGTTAGCAGTAGGGTTAGGGTTAGGGTTAGGTTTAGGGTTAGGGTTAGGGTGAGGGAGAGGGTGAGGGTGAGGGTTAGGTTTAAGGTTGGGTGAGGGTTAGGGTTAGGGTGAGGGTTAGGATTAGTTTTAGGGTTAGGGTGAGGTTGAGGGTGAGGATTATGGTGAGGGTGAGTTTGAGGGTGAGGATTAGGGTTAGGGTAAGGGAGAGGGTGAAGATGAGGTTTAGGGTTAGGATTAGGGTTAGGGTTAGTGTGAGTGAGAGGGTTAGGGTTAGGGTTAGGTTGACATTTAGGGTTAGTGTGAAGGTTGGGTGAGAGTGAGGGTTAAGGTGAGGGTGAGAGTTAGGGTGAGGGTTAAGGTGAGGGTGAGAGTTAGGGTTAGGTTTAGGGTTCGGGTGAGGGTTAGGGTTAGGGTTAGCATGAGGGTGAGGGAGAGGTTTAAGTTTAGGATTATGGTTAGTGTTACTGTTAGGCTTAGGGTGAGGGTGATGGTGAGGGTGAGGCTTAGGGTGAGGTTTAGGTTTAGGGTTAGGGTTAGTGTGAGGGTTAGGGTTAGGGTTAGCGTAAGGGTTAGGATTATTGTTAGGGTTAGGTTAGGTTTAGGGTGAGGTTTAGGGTTAGGGTTATCGTTAGGTTTAGCCTGAGGGTGTGGAAGAGTATTAGGTTTAGGATTATTGTTAGATTCATGGTTAGGCTTAGTGTGAGGGTGATGGTTAGTGTAAGGCTTAGGGTGAGGGTTACGTTTAGGTTTAGGGTCAGGGTGAGGGTTAGGGTTAGGGTTAAGGTTAGGGTTAGGGTTATTTTTAGGGTTAGGGTTAGGGTTATGGTTAGGTTTAGGGTTATTGTTATGGTTAGGGTTAGTGTTAGGGTGAGGTTTAGGGTTAGGGTTATCTTTAGGGTTAGCCTGAGGGTGAGGGAGAGCGTTAGGTTTAGGATTAGCATTAGGTTTAGGGTTAGGCTTATGGTGAGGGTGATGTTGAGAGTGAGGCTTAGGCTGAGGGTGAGGGTTAAGTTTAGGGTGAGAATTAGGGTTAGGATGATATTTAGGGTGAGGGTGAGGGTTAGGGTTAGGGTGATTATGAGGGTTAAGGTTTGGTTGAGGTTTAGGTTGACGGTGATTTTTAGGATGAGGTGAGGTTTAGCATTAGGGAGAGGGTTAGGGTTTGGGTTAGGGTGAGGGTGAGGGTTAGGGTGAGTGTTAGGGTTAGGTTTAGGTTTAGGGTTATTGTGAGTGTGAAGGTTAGTTTTAGGGTTAGGGTTAGGGTGAGGGTAAGGTTTTGGGTTAGGGTTAGGGTAAGGTTTAGTGTGAGGTTTAGTGTGAGATTGAGGGTTAGGTTTAGTGTGAGTGTTAGGGTGAGTGTTATGCTGAGGGTTAGTTTTAGTATTATTTTTAGGGTGAGGGTGAGGGTTAGGATTAGGGTTTGGGTTAGGGTTATTGTTAAGGTTAGGGTGAGGGTGAGGGTGAGGTTTAGGTTTAGTGTGAGTGTTAGGTTTAGGTTAAGGGTGAGTGTTAGGGTAAGGTTGAGCTTTAGGGTTAGCATTATGGTTAGGGTTAGGATTAGGTGCGGGTTAGGGTTAGCGTTTGGGTGAGGCTGATTTTGAGGGTTAGGGTTAAGTTTAGGGTTCGGGTTTGGATTTTGGTTCGGGTACGGTTTAGGGTTAGGGTTAGGGTGAGGGTGAGGATTAGGGTTAGGGTTAGGGTTAGGGATAAGGTTAGGGTGAGGTTGACCCTTCAGGTTAAGGTTAGGTTGAGCTTAAGTCTAGTGTGAGGGTTGGGTGAGCATGAGGGTAAAGGTTAGGGTGAGTTTGAGGGTTAAGGTTAAGGTTAGGTTGAGGTTTAGGTTTAGGGTGAGGGTGAGGGTGAGGGTTAGACTTAGGGTTAGGGTTAGGTTTAGGGTGAGTGTGAGTGTGAGTGTAAGGGTTAGGGTTAGGGTTAGGGTTAGTGTGAGGATTAGGGTTAGGTTTAGGGTACGGGTTAGGTTTAGTGTGAGGGGTAGGGTGACGTTGAGGGTAAGGTTAGGGTGATGGTTAGGTTGAGGCTGAGGGTTAGGGTTATTGTTAGGGTTAGGGTGAGGGTTCGGGTTAGGTTTAGGGTTATGATGTGGGTCAGGGTTAGGGTTGGGCTTAGGATTAGGGTTATTGTTAGAATGAGGTTTAGGGTTAGGGTGAGGGTTAGGGTTAGGGTGAGGGTACGTGTTAGGGTGAGGGTTAGGGTGAGGGTTAAGGTTAGGGAGAGCGTGAGGGATAGAGTTAGGTTTAGGGTGAAGGTGAGGTTCAGGGTTAGGATTCGGGTTAGGTTTAGGGTTAGGCTGGGCTTGAGGGTTAGGGTTAGCGTGATCTTTAGGGTTAGGGTGAGATTTAAGTTTAGGTTTAGGTTTAGGATGAGGATTAGACTGAGAGGTGGGGTTAGGATTAGGGTTAGGGTTATGTTGAGGTTGAAGGTTAGGGTGAGGGTTGGGGTTAGGTTTATGTTGAGTGTGAGGGTAATGGTGAGGGTTATGTTTAGGGGTATTTTTAGGGTTTGGGATCAGCTGAGGTTGAGGGTGAGGGAGAGAGTTAGGGTTAGGGTGATGTTTAGGGTTAGGGTGAGGTTTAGGTTTAGGATTAGGTTTAGGATGAGGATTAGACTGAGGAGTGGGGATAGTTTTAGGGTTAAGGTGAGGGTTAGGGTTAGGGTTAGGGTTATTTTTAGGTTAGGGTTAGGGTTAGGGTTAGGGTTAGGATGAGAGTGAGGGTGAGGATGAGGATGAGGATGAGGGTTAGGATTAGGGTTAGGGATAGGGTTATTGTTAGGGTTAGGGTTAGGGATAGGGTGAGGGTGAGGGTTAGGTTTAGGGTTAGGGTAAGGTTTACTGTTAGCGTTAGGGTTACGGTTATGGTGAGCGTTAGGTTTAGTGTGAGGGTTAGGTTTAGGGTCAGGGGTAGGGTGAGGGTAAGGTAAGGGTGAGCTTTAGGGTTAGCATTACGGTTAGGGTTAGGGTCAGGTTTATGGTTAGGATTACGGTTAGGGTGAAGGTGAGGGTGAGGGTTAGGTTTAAGGTTGGGTGAGGGTTAGGGTTAGGGTGAGGGTTAGGGTTAGGTTTAGGGTTAGGGTGAGGGTGAGGGTGAGGGTTAGGGTGAGGGTGAGTTTGAGGGTGAGGGTTAGGGTTAGGGTAGGTGAGAGGATGAATATGAGGTTTAGGGTTAGGATTAGGGTTAGGGTTAGGGTGAGGGTTAGGGTTAGGTTGAGGATTAACCTTAGTGTGTGGGTTGGGTGAGCATGAGGGTAAGGGTTAGGGTGAGGGTTAAGGTGAAGGTGAAAGTTAGGGTTAGGTTTAGTGTTAGGGTGGGGGTTCGGGTGAGGGTTAAGGTTAGGGTTACATTTAGAGTTAGTGTTAGGATTAGGGTTAAGGTTAGGGTTAGGATGAGGGTTAGATTTAGTGTGAGGTTTACGGTGACGGTGAGGGTAAGGGTTAGGGTGACGGTTAGGGTGAGGCTGAGGGTTAGGGTTATTGTTAGTATTAGGGTGAGAGTTAGGTTTAGGTTTAGGTTTCTGGTGGGGGTTATGATGAGGGTTGGGTTTAGTGTTAGGTTTATGGTTAGGATGAGGTTTAGTGTTAGTGTGAAGGTTAGGGTTCAGGTTTGGTTTTGGGTTCGGGTTCGGGTTAGGGTTAGGGTAAGGGTCAAGGTTACGATTAGGGTTAGGATGAGGGCTAGGGTGAGGGTGACAGTATGGTTTAGGGTTAGGGTTAGGGTTAGGTTGAGGGTTCCGGTGAGGGGTAGGTTTAAGGTTAGGGTTATGGTGAGGGTAAGGGATAGGGTGAGGTTAAGGGTGCGGGTGAGGTTAGTGTTATTGTTAGGGTTAGGGTGAGGGTGAGGGTGAATGTGAGGTTTAGGTTTAGTGTGATGGTTAGGTTTAGGGTTAGGTTTAGGTTAAGGGTGAGGGTTAGGTTAAGCTTGAGCTATAGGGTTAACATTAGGTTTAGGGTTAGGATTAGGGTGAGGGTTAGGGTTAGCGTTAGGGTGAGGGTGAGGGTGGGTTTAGTTTTAAGGTTAGGGTTCAGGTTCAGATTTGGTTTTGGGTTCGGTTAGGGTGAGGTTGAGGGTTAGGGTTACGGTTAGGTTGAGGTTTATGTTTAGTGTGAGGGTTGGGTGAGCGTGAGGGTAAAGGTTAGGGTGAGGGTGAGGGTGAGGGTGAGACTTAGGGTTAGGGTTAGGTTTAGGGTGAGTGTTCGCGTGAGTGTAATGGTTAGGGTTAGGTTTAGGGTTAATGTGAGGATTAGGGTTAGGGTTAGGGTTAGGGTGAGTGTTAGGTTTAGTTTGAGGGGTAGACTGACAGTGAGGGTAAGGGTTAGGGTGAGGGTGAGGCTGAGGCTGAGGGTTAGGGTTATTGTTTGTGTTAGGGTGAGGGTGAGGGTTAGGTTTAGGGTTATGGTGGGTGTTAGGGTGAGGGTTGGGCTTAGGGTTAGGGTTATGGTTAGGATGAGGTTTAGGGTTAGGGTGAGGGTTAGGTTTAGGGTTAGGTTTAGGTTAAGGTTGAGGTTTAGGTTAAGCTTGAGCTTTAGGGTTAACATTAGGTTTAGGGTCAGGATTAGGGTCAGGGTTAGGGTTAGGGTTAGGGTGAGGGTGAGGGTGGGTTTAGTTTTAAGGTTAGGGTTCAGGTTCGGGTTTGGTTTTGGGTTCGGTTAGGGTGAGGTTGAGGGTTAGGGTTACGGTTAGGTTGAGGTTTAGGTTTAGTGTGAGGGTTGGGTGAGCGTGAGGGTAAAGGTTAGGGTGAGGGTGAGGGTGAGGGTGAGACTTAGGGTTAGGGTTAGGTTTAGGGTGAGTGTTCACGTGAGTGTAATGGTTAGGGTTAGGTTTAGGGTTAATGTGAGGATTAGGGTTAGGGTTAGGGTTTGGGTGAGTGTTAGGGTTAGTTTGAGGGGTTTACTGACGGTGAGGGTAAGGGTTAGGGTGAGGGTGAGGCTGAGGCTGAGGGTTAGGGTTATTGTTTGTGTTAGGGTGAGGGTGAGGGTTAGGTTTAGGGTTATGGTGGGTGTTAGGTTGAGGGTTGGGCTTAGGGTTAGGGTTATGGTTAGGATGAGGTTTAGGGTTAGGGTGAGGGTTAAGGTGAGGGTGAGGGTTAGGGTGAGGATGAGGGTTAGGGTTAGCGTGAGGGTGAGAGTTAGGGTGAGGTTTAGGTTGAGGGTTAGGGTTAGGGTTAGTGTGAGGATTAGGGTTAGGGTTAGGGTGAGGGTATGTGTGAGAGTGAGGGTTAGGGTGAGGGTTAAGTTTAGGGAGAGCGTTAGGGATAGGGTTACGTTTAGGGTTAATGTGAGGATGAGGGTGAGGGTTAGGGTTAGGGTTAGGTTTAGGGTGAGGGTGAAGTTCAGGGTTAGGATTCAGTTAGGGTTAGGGTTAGGCTGAGGGTGAGGATTAGGGTTCGGGTGATCTTTAGGGTTAGGGTGAGATTGAAGTTTAGGTTTAGGTTTAGGATGAGGATTAGGCTGAGGGGTGGGGTTAGGATTACTGTTAGGGTTATGTTGAGGGTGAGGGTTAGGGAGAGGTTTAGAGTTAGGTTTATGTTGAGTGTGAGGGTTATTGTGAGGGTTAGGGTTAGTGGTTTTTTTAGGGTTTGGCATAGGATGAGGGTGAGGGTGAGGGGAGAGTTAGGGTTAGGGTGATGTTTAGGGTTAGGCTGAGGTTTAGGTTTAGGATTAGGTTTAGGATGAAGATTAGTTTGATGAGTGGGGTTCGTTGTAGCTTTAAGGTGAGTGTTAGGGTTAGGATTAGGGTTATTGTTTGTTTAGGGTTAGGGTTAGGGTTAGGATGAGGGTGAGGGTGAGGCTGAGGATGAGGGTTAGGATTAGGGTTAGGGATAGGGTTGTTGTTAGGGTTAGGGTTAGGGATAGTGTGAGGGTGAGGGTTAGGTTTAGGGTTAGGTTTAGGGTTGCTGTTAGCGTTATGTTTAGGGTTATGGTGAGGGTTAGGTTTAGTGTGAGGGTTAGGTTTAGGGTCAGGGTTAGGGTGAGGGTAATGGTTAGGGTGATGGTTAGGGTAATGTTGAGCTTTAGGGTTAGCATTAGGGTTAGGGTTAGGGTCAGGGTGAGTGTTAGGGTTAGGGTTACGGTTAGGGTGAGGGTGAGGGTGAGGGTTAAGTTTATGGTTGGGTGAGGGTTAGGGTTAGGGTGAGTGTTAGGTTTAAGTTTAGGGTTAGGGTGTGGGTGAGGGTGAGGGTTAGGGTGAGGGTGAGTTTGAGGTTGAGGGTTAGGGTTAGAGTAGGCGAGGGGGTGAAGATGAGTTTTAGGGTTAGGATTATGGTGAGGGTGAGGGTTAGGTTTAGGGTTAGGTTGAGGATTATGCTTAGTGTGTGGGTTGGGTGAGCATGAGGGTAAGGGTTAGGGTGAGGGTTAAGGTTAAAGTGAAAGTTAGGGTTAGGGTTAGTGTTAGGGTGGGGGTTCGTGTGAGGGTTTCGGTTAGGGTTAAGTTTAGAGTTAGTGTGAGGATTAGGGTTAGAGTTAGGGTTAGGATGAGGGTTAGGGTTAGTGTGAGGTTTAGGGTGATGGTGAAGTAAGGGTTAGGGTCAGGGTTAGGGTGAGGCTGAGGGTTAGGGTTATTGTTAGTATTAAGGTGAGGGTTAGGTTTAGGTTTAGGTTTCTGGTGGGGGTTATGATGAGGGTTGGGTTTAGTGTTAGGTTTATGGTTAGGATGAGGTTTAGTGTTAGGGTGAAGGTTAGGGTGAGGGTTCGGGTTCAGGTTCGGGTTCGGGTTAGGGTTAGGGTGAGGGTCAGGGTTACGATTAGGGTTAGGATGAGGGCTAGGGTGAGGGTGATGGTTAGGTTTAGGTTTAGGCTTAGGGTGAGGGTTAGGGTTAAGGTGAGGTTACGGTGAGGGGTAGATTTAGGGTTAGGGTTAGGGTGAGAGTAAGGGATAGGGTGAGATTAAGGGTGAGGCTGAGGGTGAGAGTGAGGTTTAGGGTGAGGGTTAGTGTTAGGGTTTGGGTATGTGTTAGATTGATGGTTAGTGTCATGGTTAGGGATAGGGTTAGGGTTAGGGTTAGGGTTACGCAGAAGGTGAGTGTGAGGTTGAGGTTTAGGGTTAGGGTGAGGGTGAACGTTAGGTTGAGATTTAGGGTGAGGGTTAGGTTTAGGGTTTGTTTGAGGATTAGGGTTAGGTTTAGGGTGAGGGTAAGGATTATGGTGAGGTTTAGGGTGAAGATGAGGGTTAGGGAGAGGATTAGGGTTAGGGTGTGGTTTACGGTGAGGGTTTGGGTTCGGTTAAGGTGAGGTTGAGGGTACAGTGTGGTTTAGGGTGAGTGTTAGGTTTAGGGTAAGGGTTAGGTATAGGTTTAGAGTTAGGCTGAGGGTGAGTGTGAGGGTTAGGGTTAGGGTTAGGGTAAGGGTGATGGTGAGGGTTAGGATTAGGCTTAGGGTTAAGGTTAGGCTGAGGGTGAGGATGAGGGTGAGGGTGAGGGTGAGGGTTAGGGTTATTGTGAGGATTAGGGTTAGGGTGAGGGTAAGAGTTAGAGTGAGGGTAAGGCTGAGGGTGAGGTGTAGGGTTAGGGTTAGGGTTTGCTTGAGGATTAGGGTGAGCTTTAGAATTACAGTTCGTGTTAGTGTTATTGTTAGGGTTAGGGTGAGTGTTAGGGTTAGTGTTAGGGTGAGGGTTTGGGTTAGGGTTAGCATGAGGGTGAGTGAGAGGGTTAAGTTTAGGATTAAGGTTAGGGTTACTGTTAGGCTTAGGGTGAGGGTGATGGTGAGGTTGAGAATTAGGGTGAGGTTTAGGGTTAGGGTTAGGGTGAGGGTAAGGGTGAGGGTTAGGTTTAGGGTTTATGGTTAGGGTTTGCATGAGGATTATGGTGAACATTAGGATTACTATTAGTGTTAGTGTTATTGTTATGATTAGGGTGAAGGTTAGGGTTAGGGTTAGGTTTAGGGTGAGGGTTAGGGTTAGGTTTAGCATGAGGGTGAGGGAGAGGTTTTAGTTTATGATTAGGGTTAGGGTTACTGTTAGGCTTAGTTTGAGGGTGATGGTGAGGGTGAAGCTTAGGCTGAGGTTTAGGGTTAAGGTTAGGGTGAGTGTGAGGGTTAGGGTTAGGACTAGTGTTAGGGTTAGGGTTAGGATTATTGTTAGGGTTAGGTTAGGTTTAAGGTGAGGTTTATGGTTAGCGTTAGTCTGAGAGTGAGGGAGAGGATTAGGATTAGGATTATTGGTAGATTTATGGTTAGGCTTAGGGTGAGGGTGATGTGAGGATAAGGCATAGGGTGAGGGTTAGGGTTAGGTTTAGGTTCAGGGTGATGGTTAGGGTTATGGTGAGGATTAGGGATAGGGTGATATTTAGGGTGAGGGTGAGGGTTAGGGTGAGGTTTAGGGTTAGGGTGAGTGTGAGGGTTAGGGTTTGGTTGAGGGTTAGGTTGACGTTGCGGGATAGGGTGAGGGTGAGGGTTAGCATTAGGGTGAGGGTTAGGGTTAGGTTTAGGGTGAGGGTAAGGTTTTGGGTTAGGGTTAGGGTAAGGTTTAGTGTGAGGGTTAGGATGAGGGTGAGGGTTAGGTTTAGTGTGTGTGTTAGGGTGAGTGTTAGTGTGAGGGTTAGGTTAAGTGTTAGGGTTAGGGTGAAGGTGAGTGTTATGTTAAGGTGAGAGTGAGGGTTAGGGATAGGGTTAGGGTTAGGGTTAGGGTTATTGTTAGGGTTAGGGTTAGAGTTAGG
This sequence comes from Dipodomys merriami, assembly GCF_024711535.1. Lineage (NCBI taxonomy): Eukaryota > Metazoa > Chordata > Mammalia > Rodentia > Heteromyidae > Dipodomys > Dipodomys merriami. The sequence goes on along the minus strand of NW_027206204.1, from coordinate 17,901 downwards.
TTTAGGGTGTGGGTGAGGGTTACGGGTAAGGTTGGCATTAGGGTTAGCTTGAGGGTGAGGGAGTGGGTTAGGTTTAAGTTTTGCGTTAGGTTTAGTGTTAGGCGTATTGTGAGGGTGAGAGTTAGGGTGAGGGTGAGGGTTAGTTTGAATGTGAGGGTTAGGGTTTCGGTGAGGGTTAGGGTGAGTGTGAGGGTTAGGGTGAGGGTGAGGGTTTGGGTTAGTGTTTGCATTAGGGTGAGTGTTAGGGTTAGGGTTATGTTGAGGGTGAGGTTTAGGTTTAGAGTTAAAGTTAGTATCAGAATTAGGGTTAGCGTGAGGGTGAGGGAGAGGGTTAGGTTTAGCATTAGGGTTAGGTTTACAGTTAGGCTTAGGGTGAGGGTGATGGTGAGGGTGAGGCATATGGTCAGGGTTATGGTTAGGGTTAAGTTGAGTGTTAGGGGGATATTTAGGGAAAGTTTGAGTGTTAGGTTGAGGTTGAGGGTTAGGGTGAGGGTGAGGTTTAGGGTTAGCATTAGGGTGAGGGTTAAGGTGAGGGTTATGTTGAGGGTAAGGTTTAGGGTGAGGTTTAGGGTGAGATTGAGGTTTAGGAGATGGTTAGGGTTAAGGTGAGGTTTAGGGTGAGAGTTAGGGGTAGGGTTAGTGTCAGGGTATGTGTTAGGGAGAGGGTTAAGGTTAGGGTGAGGGTTAGGATTAGGATTAGGGTTAGGGTTAGGGTTAGGGTGAGGGTGAGGGTGAGGGTGATGGGAGGGTTAGGGTTAGGGTGATCTTTAGGGTTAGGGTGAGGCTTAGGTTTTGGTTTTAGATTAGGATGAGGATTAGGCTGAGGGCTGGGGTTAGGATTAGGATTAGGGTGAGGGTTAGGGTTAAGTTTAGGGTTATTGTTAGTTTTAGGGTGAGGGTTAGGGTTACGTTTAGGGTTTTGGTGGGGGTTTTAGGTTTAGGGTGAGGGTTGTGGTTAGGGTTAGGGTTATGTTTAGGATGAGTTTTAGGGTTAGGGTGAGGGTTAAGGTGAGGGGGAGGTTTAAGGTGAGGGTGAGGGTTAGGGTTAGGGTGAGCGTTAGTTTTAGGGTTAGGGTTAGGGTGAGGTAAGGGTTTGGGTTAGGTTTAGGGTAAGGTTTAGTGTGAGGGGTGGGGTAAGAGTGAAGGTTAGGTTTAGTGTGTGTGTTAGTTTGAGTGTTAGTGTCATGGTTAGGTTTAGTGATAGGGTTAGGGTGAGGGTGAGTGTTAGGGTAAGGTGAGGGTGAGGGTTAGTTATAGGGTTAGTGTTAGGATTAGGGTTATTGTTAGGGTTATTTTTAGAGTTAGGGTTAGGGTGTGGGTGAGGGTTAGTGGTAAGGTTAGCATTAGGGTTAGTTTGAGGTTGAGGGAGAGGGTTAGGTTTAGGTTTAGCGTTAGGTTTAGGGTTAAGCTTAGGATGAGGGTGAGGGTTAGGGTGAGGCTGAGGGTTAGGTTGAGTGTGAGGGTTAGGGTTTGGGTGAGGGTCAGGGTGAGGGTGAGGGTTAGGGTGAGGGTGAGGGTTAGGGTGAGGGTTAGCATTAGGGTGAATTTTAGGGTTAGGGTTATGTTGAGGGTGAGGTTTAGGTTTAGGTTTAAGGTTAGTGTTAGCATTAGGGTTAGCGTGAGGATGAGGGAGAGGGTTAGGTTTAGCATTAGGGTTAGGTTTAGGGTTAGGCTTTGGGTGAGGGTGATGGTGAGGGTGAGGCATAGGGTCAGGGTTAGGGTTAGGGTTAGGTTGAGTGTTAGTGTTAGGGTGATATTTAGGGAAAGGGTGAGTGTTAGGCTGAGGTTGAGGGTTAGTGTGAGGGTGAGTTATAGGGTTAGGGTTAGCATTAGGGTGAGGGTTAGGGTGAGGGTTATGTTGAGGGTGAGGGTTAGGGTGAGGATTAGGGTTAGGGTTAGCGTTAGGGTGAGGGTAAGGTTTAGGGTGAGGTTTAGGGTGAGATTGATGTTTAGGAAAGGGTTAGGATTAAGGTGAGTGTTAGGGTGAGGGTTGTGGTTAGGGTTAGGGTTATGTTTAGGATGAGGTTTTGGGTTAGAATGAGGGTTAAGGTGGGGGGGAGGTTTAGGGTGAGGGTGATGGTTAGGGTTAGGGTGAGGGTTAGGGTTAAATTTAGGGTTAGGATGAGGGCTAGGGTGAGGGTGAGGGTTAGGGATAGGGATAGGGTTAGGTTGAGGGTTAGGGTTCGGGTGAGGGTTCGGGTGAGGGGTAGGTTTAGTTTTAGGGTTAGGGTTAGGGTAAAAGTCAGGGTGAGGTTTAGGTTGAGGATGAGCTTTAGGGAGAGGGTTAGTGTTAGGATGAAGGTTAGGGTGAGAGATAGGGTTAGGATTAGGTTGAAGGTATGTGTTAGGGTGAGGGTTATGGTTAGGGTGAGGGTTAGGAAAAGGCTTAGGATTAGGGTTAGGGTGACGATGAGGTGAGGGTAAGTTTTAGGGTTAGGTTCAGGGTGAGGTTGAGGTTAACTCTAAGGATTAGGGTTAGGGTTAGGATTAGGCTGAGGGTGAGGGTAAGGCAGACAGTTAGGGTTAGGGTGAGGGTTAGGGTTGGGTTTAGGGTGAGGGTTAGATTTAGGGTTAGTGTGAGGATTAGGGTTAGGTTTAGGGTGAGTGTAAGGGTTATGGTGAGGTGTACGGTTAGATTTAGCTTTAGGGTAAGCATGAGGTTGAGGGAGAGGGTTAGGTTTAGGATTAGGTTAGGTTTACGGTTAGACATATTGTAAGGGTGATGGTGAGGGTGAGGCATAGGGTCAGGGTTAGGGTTGGGTTAGGGTGAGTGTGAGGGTTAGTGTTTGGGTAAGGGTTAGGGTGACAGTGAGGGTTAGGTTGAGGGTGAGGGTTAGGGTTAGGGTTAGCATTAGGATGAGGGTTAGGGTTATGTTGAGGGTGAGGGTTAGGATGAGGGTTAAGGTTAGGGTTAGTATTAGGTTTAGCCTGAGGGTGAGGGAGAGGGTTAGGTTTAGTATTAGAGTTAGGTTTAGGGTTAGGCTTAGGGTGTGGGTGATGGTGAGGGTGAGGCATAGTGTCAGGTTTAGGGTTAGGGTTAGGGTGAGTGTTACTGTTAGGGTGATATTTAGGGAAAGGATGAGGGTTAGGGTGAAGTTGAGGGTTAGGGTGATGGTGAGTTTTAGGGTTAAGGTTAGCATTAGGGTGAGGGTTAGTGTTCCGGTTATGTTGAGGGTGAGAGTTATGGTGAGGGTTAGGGTTAAGGTGAGCGTTAGGGTGAGGGTTAGGGTTAGGGTTAGGGTGAGGGTATGTGTTAGGGTTAGGGTTAGGTTGAGGGTTAAGGTTAGGTTGAGGGTTTGGGATAGGGTTAGAGTTAGGCTGAGGGTGAGGTTGAGGGGAGGGTTAGGGTTAGGGTGATCTTTAGGGTTTAGGTTTAGGTTTAGGGTGAGGATTAGTCTGAGGGGTGGGGTTAACATTAGGGTTAGGGTGAGGGTTAGGGTTAGGTTTATTGTTACGGTTGGGGTTAGGGTTACGGTTAGGGTGAGGGTGAGGATGAGGGTTAGGATTAGGGTTAGGAATAAGGTTATTGTTAGAATTAGGGTTAGGGTGAGAGAGAGGGTGAAGATGAGGTTTAGGGTTAGGATTAAGGTTGGGGTTAGGGTGAGGCTGAGGGTCAGCATTAGGGTTAGTGTAAGGGGTAGGGTTATGGTGAGGGTAAGGGTTAGGGTTAGGGTTAGGATGAGGCTGAGGATTAGGGTTATTGTTAGTTTTGAGGTGAGGGTTAGGGTGATGGTGGGGGTTAGGGTGAGCGTTGGGGTTAGGGTTAGGGTTATGGTTAGGATGAGGGTTAGGGTTTGGGTGAAAGTTAAGGTGAGGGAGAGGGTTAGGGTCAGGTTGAGGGTTTGGTTTAGATTGAGGTCTAGGGCTAGGATTAGAGTTAGGATGAACGCTTGGGTGAGAGTGAGGGTTAGGGTTAGGTTGAGGTTTAGGGTTAGGTTGAGGGTTCAGGTGAGGGATAGGTTTAGGGTTAGGGTTAGCTTAGGGTGAGCTTCTGGGTGAGGGTGAGGTTTAGGGAGAGGGTTAGGATTAGGGTGAGGGTTAGATTGAGGTTAGGGTTAGGATTAGGGTGAGGGTATGTGTTAGGTTGAGGGTTATTGTCTTGGTTAGAGTAAGGATGAGGGTTAGGGATAGGGTTAGGATTAGGGTTAGGGTGACGGTGAGGGTGAGGATGAAGTTTAGGGTTAGGTGAGGGTGAGGTTCAGGGTTAAGATTAGGGTTAGGGTTAGTGTTAGACTGAGGGTGAGGGTGAGGGTGAGGGTTAGGGTTAGGGTGAAAGTGAGGGTTAGGGTTAGGTTTAGGGTGAGGATTAGGGTTATTGTTAGGGTGAGCATAAGGATTATGATGAGGTTTAGTATGAGGGTGAGGGTTAAGTAGAGGGTTAGGATTATGGTTAGGGATAGGGTTATTGTTAGGGTTAGGGTGAGCGTGAGGGTAAGGGTTAGGGTGAGGGTGAGGTTGAGGGTGAGGTTTAGGTTTAGGGTAAGGCAGAGGGTGACGATTAGGTTTAGGGTTAGGATTATGGTTACGGTTAGGGTGAGGGTGAGCGTTAAGGTTAGGGTTAAGTTGAGGTTTAGGCTTAGTGTGAGGGTTGGGTGAGCGGAGGGTAAGGGATAGGCTGAGGCTTAAGTTGAGGGTGAGAGTTAAGGTTAGGTTTAGGGTTAAGGTGAGTGTTTGTGTGAGGGTTAGGTTTATGGTTAGGTTTAGTGTTATTGTGAGGAATAGGGTTAGGGTTAGGGTAAGGGTGAGGGTTAGGGTTAGTGTGAGGTATAGGGTGACTGTGAGGGTAAGGGTAAGGGTGAGGGTTAGGGTGAGGCTGAGGGTTAGGGTTATGGTTAGTCTTAGGGTGAGGGTTAGGATTAGGTTTAGGGTTATGGTGGGGGTTAGGATGAGGGCTGGGATTAGGGAAAGGTTTACATTTAGGAAGAGGTTTAGGGTTAGGGTCAGGGTAAGTGTGAGGGTGAGGGTTAGGGTGAGGGTTAGGTTTAGGATTAGGGTTAGGATGAGGTCTAGGGTGAGGGTGAGTGTTTGGGTTAGGGTGTGGGTGAGGGTTAGGGTTAGGGTGAGGGTTCGGGTGAGGGGTAGGTTTAGGGTTAGGGTATGTGTTAGATTGAGGGTAAGGGTGAGGGTTAGGGTTAGGGTGAGGGTTAGGGTTAGGTTTAGGGTTAGGGTTAGGGTGAGGGTGAGGGTGAGGTTTAGGGTTTGGGTTAGGTTCCGGGTGAGGTTGAGGTTCAGGGTTAAGATTAGGGTTAGAGTTAGGGTTAGGCTGAAGGTGAGGGTGAGGGTGAGGTTTAGGGTTAGGGTGAGGATGAAGGTTAGGGTGAGGTTTAGGGTGTGGGTTAGGGTTAGGGTTAATGTGATGATTAGGTTTAGGGTTATGGTGAGAGTAAGGGTTAGGTTTAGGTTTAGGGTTAGGGTAATGTTTTGTGTTAGGGTTAGGGTGAAAGTGAGGGTTAGGTTTAGTGTGAGTGTTAGGGTGAGTGTTAGGGAGATTGTTAGATTTAGTGTTAGGTTTAGGGTGAGGGTAAAGATTAGGGTGAGTGTGAGGGTTAGGGTTTGGGTGAGGGTTAGGGTGACGGTGAAGGATAGGGTGAGGGTTAGGTTTATGTTTAGGGTGAGGGTATGTATTACAGTGAAGGTTAGCGTGAGGGTTAAGGTTAGGTTAGTTTGAGGTTAAGGTTTAGGTTTAGGTTTATGATGGAGGATTACGATGAGGGTTGGGGTTAGGTTTAGGGTTAGGGTGAGTGTTAGGGTTAGGGTTAGGGTAAGGGTGAGGGTGAGGGTAAAGTTTAGGGTTAGGGTGATGTTCAGGGTTAGGGTGAGGTTTAGGTTTAGGTTTAGGATTAGGATTAGGCTGATTGTGGGGTTATTGTTAGGTTTAGGGTTAGGGTTAAGGTTAGGGTGATGGTGAGGGTGAGGATGAGGGTTAGGATTAGGGTTAGGGATAGTGTTATTGTTAGGGTTAGGGTTAGGGTTAGGTTGAGGTTGAGGGTGAGGTTTAGGTTTAAGGTTGTGTGATGGTTAGGGTTAGGTTTAGGGTTAGGGTGAGGGTGAGGGTGAGGGTTATGGTGAGGGTGAGATTGAGGGTGAGGGTTAGGGTTAGGGTAAGGCAGAGGGTGAAGATGAGGTTTAGGGTTAGGATTAGGGTTAGGGTTAGTGTGAGGTTGAGGGTTAGGGTTAGGGTTAGGTTGAGGTTTAGGCTTAGTGTGAGGGTTGGGTGAGCGTGAGGGTAAGGGATAGGTTGAGGGTTAAGGGGAGGGTGAGAGTTAGGGTTAGGGTTAGGGTTAGGGTGAGTGTTCGTGTGAGGGTTAGGGTTAGGTTTAGTCTTAGGTTTAGTGTGATTATTAGGATGAGGGTTAGGGTTAGTGTGAGGGTTAGGGTTAGTGTGAGGGTTAGGGTGACTGTGAGGGTAAGGGTTAGGGTGAGGGTTAGGGTGAGGCTGAGGTTTAGGGTTATTGTTAGTGTTAGGGAGGATTAGGGTTAGGTTTAGCGCTATGGTGTTGGTTAGGATGAGGGTTGGCGTTAGGGATAGGTTTAGGGTTAGGATGAGGTTTAGGGTTAGGGTGAGGGTAAGGGTGAGGGTGAGGGTTAGGGTGAGGGTTAGTGTTAGGATTAGGGTTAGGATGAGGGCTAAGGTTAGGTTAACGTTAGGTTTAGGATTAGGGTTATGGTGAGGGTTAGGTTTAAGTTGAGGGTTCAGGTGAGTGGTAGGTTTAGAGTTAGGGTTATGGTGAGTGTAAGGGTAGGGTGTGGTTTAGGGTGAGGGTGAGTTTTAGAGTGAGGCTTAGGTTGAGGGTTAGGGTTAGGCTGAGGGTTAGGGATAGGTTTAGGTTTAGGGTTAGGGTGAGGGTGAGGGTGAGGGTTAGGGTTAGTGTTATCATGAGGTTTAGCATGAGGGTAAGGTAGAGGGTTAGGGTTAGGGTGAGGGCGAAAGTGAGGGTTAGGGTTAGGGTTAGGTTCAGGGTGAGGGTGAGGTTCAGGGTTAAGATTAAGGTTAGGGATAGGGTTAGGCTGAAGGTGAGGGTGAGGGTGAGGGTTAGGGTTAGTGTGAGGATTAGGATTAGGGTTATGGTGAGGGTAAGGGTTCGGTTTAGGGTTAAGGTTAGGGTAAGTTTTAGTGTGAGGGTTAGGGTGAGAGTGAGGGTTAGGTTTAGTGTGAGTGTTAGGTTGAGTGTTAGGGTGAGGGTTAGGTTTAGTGTTAGGTTTAGGGTGAGGGTGAGGGCTAGGGTGAGTATGAGGGTTAAGGTTTCAGTGAGGGTTAGGGTGACGGTGACAGTTAGGGTGAGGTTTAGGTTTAGGTTTAGGGTGAGGGTATGTATTAGAGTGAGGGTTAGCGTGAGGGTTAAGGTTAGGGTGAGTGTTCGGGATACGGTTAGGTTTAGGGTTAGGTTGAGGTTGAGGGTGAGGGTTAGGGTTAGGGTTAGGTTTAGGGTGACTGTGAGGTTCAGGGTTAGGACTAGTGTTATGGTTAGGGTTAGGCTGAGGGTGAGAGTTAGGGTTAGGGTTAGGGTGATAGTTAGGGTTAGGGTGAGGTTTAGGTTTAGGTTTAGGATTAGGTTGAGGATTAGGCTGAGTGGTGGGTTTAGGATTAGTGTTAAGGTGAGTGTTATGGTTAGGGTTAGGGTTATAGTTAGGGTTAGGGTGAGGGTGAAGTTGAGGATGAGGATGAGTGTTAGGATTAGTGTTAGGAATAGGGTTATTGATAGGGTTAGGGTTACCGTTAGGGTGAGTGTGAGGGTTAGCATTAGGGTTAGGGTTAGGGTTATTGTTAGGGTTAGGGTGAGGGTGAGTGTGAGGGTTAGGTTTAGTGTGAGGTTTAGGTTTCCAGTTAGGTTTAGGTTAAAGGTGATGGTTAGGGCGAGGGTTAGGGTAAGGTTGAGCTTAAGGGTTAGCATTAGGGATAGGGTTAGGGTTCGGGTGAGGGTTAGGGTTAGCATTAGGTTGACGGTGAGGGTGAGGTTTAGGGTTAAGGTTATGGTGAGTGTTAGGGTTAGGGCTCGGGTTCGGGTTACGGTTAAGGTTAGGGTGAGGGTGAGGATTAGGGTTAGGGTTAGGGATAGGGTTAGGGTTAGGGTGAGGTTGAGGGTTAGGGTTATGTTTAGGTTGAGGTTTGGGCTTAGTGTGAGGATTGGGTGAGCAAGAAGCTTAGGTTTAGGGTGAGGGTGAGGGTGAGGATGAGACTTAGGGTTAGGGTTAGCGTTAGGGTGAAGGTTAGTGTGAGTGTAAGGGTAAGGGTTAGGTTTAGGGTTAGTGTGAGGATTAGGGTTAGGGTTAGGGTTAGATTGTGAGTTAGGGTTAGTGTGAGGGGTAGGGTGACTGTGAGGGTAAGGGTTAGGGTGAGGGTAAGGGTTAGGGTTATTGCTAGTGTTAGGGTGAGGGTTAGGGTTAGGTTTAGGGTTATGGTGGGGGTTAGTTTGAGGGTTGGGCTTAGGATTAGGGTTATGGTTAGGATGAGGCTTAGGGTTAGGGTGAGTGTTAAGGTGAGGGTGAGGTTTAGGGTGAGGGTGAGGGTTAGGGTTAGGATGAGGGTGAGGGTTAGGGTGAGGTTTAGGGTGAGGGTTAGGGTTAGGGTTAGTGTGAGGATTAAGGTTAGGGTTAGGGTGAGGGTAGGTGTTAAGGTGAAGGTTCGGATGAGGGTTAAGTTTAGGGAGAGGGTTAGGGATAGGGTTGGGTTTAGGGTTAGGGTGAGGAAGAGGGTAAGGGTTAGGGTGAGGGTTAGGTTCAGTGTTAGGATTCGCATTGGGTTAGGGTTAGGCTGAGGGTGAAGTTTAGGACTAGGGTGAACTTTAGGGTTAGGGTGAGGTTTAGGTTTAGGATGAGGATTAGGCTGAGGGGTGGGGTTAGGATTAGGGTTAGGGTTATGTTGAGGGTGAGGGTTAGGGTGAGTGTTAGGGTTAGGTTTATGTTGAGGGTGAGGGTTATGGTGAGGTTTAGGGTTAGGTTTAGGGTTACGATTAGGGTAAGGGTGAGGGTTAGGGTTAGGGTTAGTTTGAGGTTGAGGATGAGGTTCAGGGTTAGGATTATGGTTAAGGTTAGGGACAGGCTGAGGGTGAGGGTGAGGGTGAGGTTAGGGTTAGGGTGATGTTTAGGGTTAGGGTGAGGTTTAGGTTTAGGATTAGGTTTAGGATGTGAATTAGCCTGAGGATTGAGGTTAGTTTTAGGGTTAAGGTGAGGGTTAGGGTTAGGGTTAGGTTTATTGTTAGATTTAGGGTTAGTGTGAGTGTTAGGATGTGGGTGAGGGTGAGGATGAGGGTTAAGATCAGGGTTAGGGATAGGGTTATTGTTAGGGTTAGGTTTAGGGTGAGGGATAGGGTGAGGGTGAGAGTTAGGTTTAGGGTTAGGGTTAGGGTTACTGTTAGCCTTATGGTTATTGTTATGGTGAGGGTTAGGTTTAGTGTGAGGGTTAGGTTTAGGGTTAGGTTTAGGGTGAGGGCAAGGGTTAGGGTGAGGGTTAGGGTAAGGGTGAGGGTGAGGGTTAGGTTAGGGTTAGGATTAGAGTTAGGGTTAAGGTTAGGGTTAGGGTGAGGGTGAGGTGAGGGTTAGTTTAAAAGTTGGGTGAGGGTTAGGGTTAGGGTGAGGGTTAGGGTTAGGTTTAGGGTTAGGGTGAGTGTGAGGGTGAGGGTTAGGGTGAGAGTGAGGTTGAGTGTGAGGGTTAGGGTTAGGGTAGGGAAGAGGGTGAAGATGATGTTTAGGGTTAGGATTATGTTTAGGATTAGGATTAGGCTTTGGGTGAGGGTGATGGTGAGGGTGATGTGTAGGGTTAGGGTTAGGGTTTGCTTGCGGATTAAGGTGAGCATTAGGATTACATTTAGTGTTAGTGTTATTGTTAGGGTTAGGGTGAGGGTAAGGGTTAGGGTTAGTGTTAGGGTGAGGTTTAGGGTTAAGGTTAGCATGAGGGTGAGGGAGAGTGTTAAGTTTAGGATTTGGGTTAGGGTTACTGTTGGGCTTAGGGTGAGGGTGATGTTGAGGGTGAGGCTTAGGGTGAGGTTTAGGGTTGGGGTTAGGGTGAAGGTGAGGTTTAGGTTTAGGTTTAGGGTTAGGGTTAGGATTATTTTTTGGGTTAGGGTTAGGGTTAGGGTGAGAGTTAGGTTTAGGGTTATCGTTAGGGTTAGCCTGAGAGTGAGGTAGAGGGTTAGGTTTAGGATTATTGTTAGATTTATGTTTAGGCTTAGGGTGAGGGTGATGGTGAGGGTAAGGCTTAGGTTGCGGGTTAGGGTTAGGTTTACGGTGATGGTGAGGGTTAGGGTTAGTGGTAGAGTTAGGATTAGGATTATTGTTAGGTTTAGGGCTATGGTTATGGTTATGGTTAGGGTTATTGTTCGGGTTAGGTTTAGGTTTAGGGTGAGGGTTAGTGTTAGGTTTATCGTTAGGGTTAGCCTAAGTGTGAGGGAGAGGGTTAGGTTTAGGGTTAGCATTGGTAGAGGGTAGGGCTTAGGGTGAGGGTGATGTTGAGTGTGAGGCTTAGGGTGAGGGTTAGGGTTAGTGTTAGCGTGAGGGTTAGGGTTAGGGTGATATTTAGGGTGAGGGTGAGGGTTAGGTTGAGGGTTAGGGTTAGGGTTAAATTTAGGGTTAGGATGAGGGCTAGGATGAGGGTGAGGGTTAGGATTAGTGTGAGCGTTAGTTTTAGGGTTAGGGTTAGGGGGAGGGTAAGGGTTTGGGTTAGGTTTAGGGTAAGGTTTAGTGTGAGGGGTGGGGTGAGATTGAATGTTAGGTTTAGTGTGTGTGTTAGTTTGAGTGTTAGTGTCATGGTTAGGTTTAGAGTTAGTGTTAGGGTGAGGGTGAGTGTTAGGGTAAGGTGAGGGTGAGGGTTATTTATAGGGTTACTGTTAGGATTAGGGTTATTGTTAGGGTTATTTTTAGAGTTAGGGTTAGGGTGCGGGTGAGGATTAGCGTTAGGGTTAGCATTAGGGTTAGTTTGAGGTTGAGGGAGAGGTTTAGGTTTAGCTTTAGCGTTAGGTTTAGGGTTAAGCTTAGGATGAGGGTGAGGGTTAGGGTGAGGGTGAGGGTTAGTTTGAGTTTGAGGGTTAGGGTTTGGGTGAGGGTTAGGGTGAGGGTGAGGGTTAGGGTGAGGGTGAGGGTTAGTGTTAGGGTTAGCATTAGGGTGAATGTTAGGGTTAGGGTTATGTTGAGGGTGAGGTTTAGGTTTAGGTTTAAATTTAGTGTTAGCATTAGGGTTAGTGTGAGGATGAGGGAGAGGGTTAGGTTTAGCATTAGGGTTAGGTTTAGGGTTAGGCTTTGGGTGAGGGTGATGGTGAGGGTGACGCATAGGGTCAGGATTAGGGTTAGGGTTAGGTTGAGTGTTAGTGTTAGGGTGATATTTAGGGAAAGGGTGAGTGTTAGGCTGAGGTTGAGGGTTAATATGAGGGTGAGTTATAGGGTTAGGGTTAGCATTAGGGTGAGGGATAGGGTGAGGGTTATGTTGAGGGTGAGGGTTAGGGTGAGGGTTAGGGTTAGGGTTAGCCTTAGGGTGACGGTAAGGTTTAGGGTGAGGTTTAGGGTGAGATTGACATTTAGGAGAGGGTTAAGGTTAAGGTGAGGGTTAGGGTGAAGGTAGGTTTAGGGTTAGGGTGAGGGTATGTGTTAGGGTGAGGGTTAGGGTGAGGGTTAAGGTTAGGGTGAGGGTTAGGTTTAAGATTAGGGTTAGGGTGAGGGTGAGGGTGATGGGAGGGTTAGGGTTTGGGTGATCTTTATGGTTAGGGTGAGGTTTAGGTTTAGGTTTAAGTTTCGGATGAGGATTAGGCTGAGGGCTGGGATTAGGATTAGGGTTAGGGTGAGGGTTAGGGTTAAGTTTAGGGTTATTGTTAGGGTTAGGGTTAGTGTGAGGGGTAGAGTGACGGTGAGGGTAAGGGTTAGCGTGAGGGTTAGTGTGAGGCTGAGGGTTAGGGTTATTGTTAGTGTTAGCATGAGGGTTAGGGTTAGGTTTAGGGTTTTGATGGGGGTTAGGGTGAGGGTTGTGGTTAGGGTTTGGGTTATGTTTAGGATGAGTTTTAGGGTTAGAGTGAGGGTTAAGGTGGGGGGGAGGTTTAGGGTGAGGGTGAGGGTTGGGGTTAGGGTTAGGGTTAGGGTAAAATTCAGGGTGAGGTTTAGGTTGAGGTTGAGCTTTACGGAGAGGGTTAGTGTTAGGATGAAAGTTAGGGTGAGAAGTAGGGTTACGATTAGGTTGAAGGTATGTGTTAGGGTGAGGGTTAGGGTGAGGGTTAGGGTAAGGGTGAGGGTTAGGAATAGGCTTAGGATTAGGGTTAGGGTGACGATGAGGGTGAGGGTAAGTTTTAGGGTTTGGTTCAGGGTGAGGGTGAGGTTCACTATAAGGATTAGGGTTAGGGTTAGGATTAGGCTGAGGGTGAGGGTAAGGCTGACAGTTAGGGTTAGGGTGAGGGTGATGGTTAGTGTTAGGTTTAGGGTGAGGGTTAGGTTTAGGGTTAGTGTGAAGATTAGGGTTAGGTTTAGGGTGAGGGTTAGGGTTAGGTTTAGCGTGAGGGTTAGTTTTAGCGTTAGTGTGAGGATTAGGGTTAGGTTTAGGGTGAGTGTAAGGGTTATGGTGAGGTGTAGGTTTAGGATTAACTTTAGGGTTAGAATGAGGTTGAGGGAGAGGGTTAGGTTTAGGATTAGGGTTAGGTTTACGTTTAGACTTATTGTAAGGGTGATGGTGAGGGTGAGGCATAGGGTCAGGGTTAGGGTTGGGTTAGGGTGAATGTGAGGGTTAGTGTTTGGGTGAGGGTTAGGGTGACAGTGAGGGTCAGGTTGATGGTGAGGGTTAGGGTTAGGGTTAGCATTAGGATGGGAGTTAGGGTTATGTTGAGGGTGAGGGTTAGGATGAGGGTTAAGGTTAGGGTTAGTATTCGGGTTAGACTGAGGGTGAGGGAGAGGGTTAGGTTTAGTATAAGAGTTAGGTTTATGGTTAGGCTTAGGGTGTGGGTGATGGTGAGGGTGAGGCATAGTGTCAGGTTTAGGGTTAGGGTTAGGGTGAGTGTTACTGTTAGGGTGATATTTAGGGAAAGGATGAGGGTTAGGGTGAAATTGAGGGTTAGGGTGAGGGTGAGTTTTAGGGTTAGGGTTCGCATTAGGGTGAGGGTTAGTGTTCGGGTTATGTTGAGGATGAGAGTTATGGTGAGGGTTAGGGTTAAGGTGAGCGTTAGGGTGAGGGTTAGGGTTAGGGTTAGGGTGAGGGTATGTGTTAGAGTTAGGATTAGGTTGAGGGTTAAGTTAAGGGTGAGTGTTTGGGATAGGGTTAGGGTTAGGCTGAGGGTGAGGTGAGGGGAGGGTTAGGGTTAGGGTGATCTTTAGGGTTATTGTGAGGTTTAGGTTTAGGTTTAGGTTTAGGGTGAGGATTAGTCTGAGGGGTGGGGTTAGGATTAGGGTTAGGGTGAGGGTTATGGTTAGGGTTATTGTTACGGTTAGGGTTAGGATTACGGTTATGGTGAGGGTGAGGATGAGGGTTAGGATTAGGTTTCGGAGTAAGGTTATTGTTAGGATTAGGGTTAGGGTAAGAGAGAGGGTGAAGATGAGGTTTAGGGTTAGGATTAAGGTTGGGGTTAGGGTGAGGCTGAAGGGTAGGTTTACGGTTAGGTTAAGGTTTAGGTTTAGTGTGAGTGTTGGGTGAGCATGAGGGTAAGGCTTAGGGTGAGCATTAGGGTGAGGGTGAGACAGGGTTAGGGTTACTGTTAGGGTGAGGGTTAGTGTCAGGGTAGGGGTTAGTTTTAGGGTAGGGTTAGTTTTAGGGTTAGTGTGATGATTTGGGTTAGGGTTAGGGTTAGGGTCAGCGTTAGGGTTAGTCTAAGGGGTAGGGTGAGGTGAGGGTAAGGGTTAGGGTGAGGGTTAAGATGAGGCTGAGGATTAGGGTTATTGTTAGTTTTACGGTGAGGGTTAGGGTGATGGTGGGGGTTAGGGTGAGCATTGGGGTTAGGGTTAGGGTTATGGTTAGGATGAGGGTTAGGGTTTGGGTGAGAGTTAAGGTGAGGGTGAGGGTGAGGGTTTGGTTTAGGGTGAGGATTAGGTTTAGGATGAGCGCTAGGGTGAGAGTGAGTGTTAGGGTTAGGGATAGGTTGAGGTTTAGGGTTAGGGTTCGGGTTCGGGTGAGGGGTAGGTTTAGGGTTAGTGTTAGGTTGAGGGTAATGGTTAGAGTGAGCTTTTGGGTGAGGGTGATGTTTAGGGAGAGGATTAGGGTTAGGGTGAGGGTTAGATTGACGGTTAGGGTTAGGATTAGGGTGAGGGTATGTGTTAGGTTGAGGGCTATTTTGTTGGTTAGGGTAAGGATGAGGGTTAGGGATAGGGTTAGGTTTAGGGATAGGGTGACGGTGAGGGTGAGGATGACTTTAGGGTTAGGTTCAGGTTGAGGGTGAGGTTCAGGGTTAAGATTAGGGTTAGGGTTAGTGTTAGACTGAGGGTGAGGGTGAGGGTGAGGGTTAGGGTTAGGGTGATAGTGAGGGTTCGGGTTACGTTTAGGGTGAGGGCTTGGGTTAGGGTTAGTGTGAGGATTAGGATTATTGTTAGGGTGAGGGTAAGGATTATGATGAGGTTTAGTATGAGGGTGAGGGTTAAGGGGAGGGTTAGGATTAGGGTTAGGGATAGGGTTATTTTTAGGGTTAGGGTTAGGGTTAGCGTGAGCGTGAGGTGAGGGTTAGGGTGAGGGTGAGGTTGAGGGTGAGGTTTAGGGTTAGGGTAAGGCAGAGGGTGACGATTAGGTTTAGGGTTAGGATTATGGTTAGGGTTCGGGTGAGGGTGAGGGTTAAGTTTAGGGTTAGGTTGAGGTTTAGGCTTAGTGTGAGGGTTGGGTGAGCGGAGGGTAAGGGATAGGCTGAGGCTTAAGTTGAGGGTGAGAGTTAGGGTTAGGTTTAGGGTTAAGGTGAGTGTTCGTGTGAGGGTTAGGTTTATGGTTAGGTTTAGTGTTAGTGTGAGGATTAGGGTTAGGGTTAGGGTAAGGGTGAGGGTTAGGGTTAGTGTGAGGGATAGGGTGACTGTGAGGGTAAGGGTAAGGGTGAGGGTTAGGGTGAGGCTGAGGGTTAGGGTTATTGTTAGTGTTAGGGTGAGGATTAGGATTAGGTTTAGGGTTATGGTGGGGGTTAGGATGAGGGCTGGGATTAGGGAAAGGTTTACGTTTAGGTAGAGGTTTAGGGTTGGGGTGAGGGTAGGGGTGAGCGTGAGGGTTAGGGTGAGGGTTAGGGTTAGGATTAGGGTTAGGATGAGGGTGAGTGTTTGGGTTAGGGTGTGGGTGAGGGTTAGGGTTAGGGTGAGGGTTCGGGTGAGGGGTAGGTTTAGGGTTAGGGTATGTGTTAGATTGAGGGTAAGGGTGAGGGTTAGGGTTAGGGTGAGGGTTAGGGTTAGGTTTAGGGTTAGGGTTAGGGTGAGGGTGAGGGTGAGGTTTAGGGTTTGGGTTAGGTTCCAGGTGAGGGTGAGGTTCAGGGTTAAGATTAGGCTTAGGGATAGGGTTAGGCTGAAGGTGAGGGAGAGGGTGAGGTTTAGGGTTAGGGTGAGGATGAAGGTTAGGGTGAGGTTTAGGGTGTGGGTTAGGGTTAGGGTTAGTGTGATGATTAGGTTTAGGGTTAGGTTGAGTGTAAGGGTTAGGTTTAGGGTTAGGGTTAGGGTAATGTTTTGTGTTAGGGTTAGGGTGAAAGTGAGGGTTAGGTTTAGTGTGAGTGTTAGGGTGAGTGTTAGGGAAAGGGTCAGGTTTAGTGTTAACTTTAGGGTGAGGGTAAAAATTAGGGTGAGTGTGAGGGTTAGGGTTTGGGTGAGGGTTAGGGTGACGTGTTAGGTTTAGGTTTAGGGTGAGGGTATGTATTAGAGTGAAGGTTTGCGTGAGTGTTAAGCTTAGGGTTAGTTTGAGGTTTCGGTTTAGGTTTAGGTTTAGGATGAGGATTAGGATGAGGGGTGGGGTTAGGTTTAGGGTTAGGGTGAGTGTTAGGGTTAGGGTTACGGTGAGTGTGAGGGTGAGGGTGAGAGTTAGGTTTAGTGTGAGGGTTAGGTTTAGGGTTAGGTTTAGGTTAAGGGTGAGGGTTAGGGCGAGGGTTAGGGTAAGGTTGAGCTTTAAGGTTAGCATTAGGTTTACCGTTAGGGTTAGGGTGAGGGTTAGGGTTAGCTTTAGGGTGAGGGTGAGGGTAAGGTTTAGAGTTAAGTGTAAGGTCAGGGTTAGGGTTAGGTTTAGGGACAGGGTGAGGGTGAGGATTAGGGTTAGGGTTAGGGTTAGGGTTAGGGTTAGGATGAGTTTGATGGTTAGGGTTACCATTAGGTTGAGGATTAGGTTTAGTGTGAGGGTTGGGTGAGTGTGACGGTAAGGGTTAGGGTTAGGTTTAGTGTTAGTGTGAGGATTAGCGTTAGGGTGAGGGTTAGGGTTAGTTTGAGAGGTAGGGTGACAGTGAGGATAAGGGTTAGGGTAAGGGTTAGGGTTAGCTTTAGGGTTAGGCTGAGAGTGAGGTTGAAGGTTAGGGTGATGTTCAGGGTTAGGGTGAGGTTTATGTTTAGGTTTAGGATGAGGATTAGGCTGATTGTGGGGTTAGTTTTAGGGTTAAGGTGAGGTTTAGGGTTAGGGTTATTGTTTGGTTTAGTGTTAGGGTTAAGGTTTGGGTGACAGTGAGGGTGAGAATGAGGGTTAGGATTAGGGTTAGGGATAGGACAATTGTTAGGGTTAGGGTTAGGGTTAAATTGAGGGTGAGGGTGAAGTTTAGGTTTAAGGTTGGGTGATGGTTAGGGTTAGGTTTAGGGTTAGGGTGAGGGTGAGGGTGAGGGTTATCGTGAGGGTGAGGTTGAGGGTGAAGGTTAGGTTTAGGGTAAGGCAGAGGGTGAAGTTGAGGTTTAGGGTTAGGATTAGGGTAGGGTTAGGGTGAGGTTGAGGGTTAGGGTTAGGGTTAGGTTGAGGTTTAGGCTTAGTGTGAGGGTTGGGTGAGCGTGAGGGTAAGGGATAGGGTGAGGGCTAAGTTGAGGGTGAGAGTTATGGTTAAGGTTAGGGTTAGGGTGATTGTTCGTGTGAGGGTTAGGGTTAGGTTTAGGTTTAGATTTAGTGTGAGTTTTAGGATGAGGGTTAGGGTTAGGGTGAGGGTTAGGGTTAGTGTGAGGGTTAGGGTGACTGTGAGGGTAAGGGTTAGGGTGAGGGTTAGGGTGATGTTGAGCTTTAGGGTTATTGTTAGTGTTAGGGAGGGTTAGGGTTAGGTTTAGGGCTATGGTGGTGGTCAGGATGAGGGTTGGCGTTAGGGATAGGTTTAGGTTTAGGATGAGGTTTAGGGTTAGGGTGAGGGTAAGGGTGAGGGTGAGGGTTAGGGTGAGGGTTAG
This sequence comes from Dipodomys merriami, assembly GCF_024711535.1. Lineage (NCBI taxonomy): Eukaryota > Metazoa > Chordata > Mammalia > Rodentia > Heteromyidae > Dipodomys > Dipodomys merriami. The sequence continues at coordinate 645 of NW_027206204.1, read as the reverse complement.
GGTTCGGATTAGGGTTAGGATGAGGGCTAGGGTTAGGTTGTCGTTAGGTTTAGGGTTAGGGTTAGGGTGAGGGTTAGGTTTAGGCTGAGGGTTCAGGGTGGGGTACTTTAGGGTTAGGGTTATGGTGAGTGTAAGGGTATGGTGAGGTTTAGGGTGAGGGTGAGGTTTAGAGTGAGGGTTAGGGTGAGGGTTAGGGTTAGGCTGAGGGTTAGTGATAGGTTTAGCCTTATTGTTAGGGTGAGGGTGAGTGTGAGGGTTAGGGTTAGTGTTATCATGAGGTTTAGCATGAGGGTAAGGGAGAGGGTTAGGGTTAGGGTGAGGGCGAGGGTGAGGGTTAGGGTTAGTGTTAGGTTCAGGGTGAGGGTGAGGTTCAGGGTTAAGATTAGGGTTAGGGATAGGGTTAGGCTGAAGGTGAGGGTGAGGGTTAGGGTTAGTGTGAGGATTAGGATTAGGGTTATGGTGAGGGTAAGGGTTCGGTTTAGGGTTAAGTTTAGGGTAAGTTTTAGTGTGAGGGTTAGGGTGAGAGTGAGGGTTAGGTTTAGTGTGAGTGTTAGGTTGAGTGTTAGGGTGAAGGTTAGGTTTAGTGTTAGGTTTAGGGTGAAGGTGAGGGCTAGGGTGAGTATGAGGGTTAATGTTTGGGTGAGG